>NC_088422.1:12431773-12464273 GCF_034236695.1 Oncorhynchus nerka | reverse complement strand
CTCTCTCTCTCTCTCTCTGTGTCTGTCTCTCTCTGTCTCTCTCTCTGTCTCTCTCTCTCGGTCTCTCTCTCTGTCTCTCTCTGTCTCTGTGTATCTCTCTCTGTCTTTCTGTCTCTCTCTCTCTGTCTCTCTCTGTCTCTGTGTATCTCTCTCTGTCTCTCTCTGTCTCTGTGTATCTCTCTCTGTCTCTGTGTATCTCTCTCTGTCTTTCTGTCTCTCTCTCTCTGTCTCTATCTCTCTGTCTCTATCTGTCTCTGTCTCTCTCTCTCTCTCTGTCTCTGTGTATCTCTCTCTGTCTTTCTGTCTCTCTCTCTCTGTCTCTCTCTGTCTCTGTCTCTGTGTATCTCTCTCTGTCTCTCTCTGTCTCTGTGTATCTCTCTCTGTGTATCTCTCTCTGTCTCTCTCTGTCTCTGTGTATCTCTCTCTGTCTCTCTCTGTCTCTGTGTATCTCTCTCTGTCTTTCTGTCTCTCTCTCTCTGTCTCTGTGTATCTCTCTCTGTCTCTCTCTCTCTGTCTCTGTGTATCTCTCTCTCTCTCTCTCTGTCTCTGTGTATCTCTCTCTGTCTCTCTCTCTCTGTCTCTCTCTGTCTCTGTGTATCTCTCTCTGTCTCTCTCTGTCTCTGTGTATCTATCTCTGTCTTTCTGTCTCTCTCTCTCTGTCTCTCTCTGTCTCTCTCTCTGTCTCTCTCTGTCTCTGTGTATCTCTCTCTGTCTCTCTCTCGCTGTCTCTCTCTCTCTGTCTCTCTCTGTCTCTCTCTCTCTGTCTCTCTCTGTCTCTGTGTATCTCTCTCTGTCTCTCTCTGTCTCTGTGTATCTCTCTCTGTCTTTCTGTCTCTGTGTGTCTCTGTCTCTCTCTCTCTGTCTCTGTCTCTGTGTATCTCTCTCTGTCTCTCTCTCTCTGTCTCTCTCTGTCTCTGTGTATCTCTCTCTGTCTCTCTCTGTCTCTGTGTATCTCTCTCTGTCTTTCTGTCTCTGTGTGTCTCTGTCTCTCTCTCTCTGTCTCTCTCTGTCTCTGTGTATCTCTCTCTGTCTCTCTCTGTCTCTGTGTATCTCTCTCTGTCTCTGTGTATCTCTCTCTGTCTCTGTGTATCTCTCTCTGTCTCTGTGTATCTCTCTCTGTCTCTGTGTATCTCTCTCTGTCTCTTTGTATCTCTCTCTGTCTTTCTGTCTCTCTCTCTCTGTCTCTCTCTCTGTCTCTGTGTATCTCTCTCTGTCTCTCTCTGTCTCTGTGTATCTCTCTCTGTCTCTGTGTATCTCTCTCTGTCTCTGTGTATCTCTCTCTGTCTTTCTGTCTCTGTCTCTCTGTCTCTGTGTATCTCTCTCTGTCTCTGTGTATCTCTCTCTGTCTCTGTGTATCTCTCTCTGTCTTTCTGTCTCTGTCTCTCTCTGTCTCTGTGTATCTCTCTCTGTCTCTGTGTATCTCTCTCTGTCTCTGTGTATCTCTCTCTGTCTTTCTGTCTCTCTCTCTCTGTCTCTGTGTATCTCTCTCTGTCTCTGTGTATCTCTCTCTGTCTCTGTGTATCTCTCTCTGTCTTTCTGTCTCTCTCTCTCTGTCTCTCTCTCTGTCTCTGTGTATCTCTCTCTGTCTCTCTCTGTCTCTGTGTATCTCTCTCTGTCTCTCTCTGTCTCTGTGTATCTCTCTCTGTCTCTCTCTGTCTCTCTCTCTCTGTCTCTCTCTGTCTCTGTGTATCTCTCTCTGTCTCTGTCTCTCTGTATCTGTCTGTCTCTCTCTGTCTCTCTCTGTCTCTGTGTATCTCTCTCTGTCTCTGTCTCTCTGTCTCTGTCTGTCTGTAGGGAGTGCCAGGTCCAGGCCAGTACCACATCAGGAGTCAGTTTGAGAAGCCGAGCAGCCCGTACGGCAATCTACCTGTCTTCAGCCCTCCTTTCCTCTCTCAGGCGCAGGTACAGTAAATACAACATACCATCCTGAATCACAACACACCATCCTGAAAAACAGCACACCATCCTGAAAAACAGCACACCATCCTGAATCACAAAACACCATCCTGAAAAACAGCATACCATCCTGAATCACAACACACCATCTTGAATCACAACACACCATCCTGAATCGCAACAGACCATCCTGAATCACAACACACCATCCTGAAACACAACAGACCATCCTGAAACACAACAGACCATCCTGAATCACAACAGACCACCCTGAAACACAACAGACCACCCTGAAACACAACAGGCCACCCTGAATCACAACAGACCGTCCTGAAACACAACAGACTGTTCTGAATCACAACAGACCATCCTGAACACAACAGACCATCCTGAACACAACAGACCATCCTGAACACAACATACCATCCTGAACACAACATACCATCCTGAACACAACAGACCATCCTGAATCACAACAGACCATCCTGAACACAACATACCATCCTGAATCGTGACCTTAACTAAACTAAAAGTGCGTCCAGAATGGCAACCTGGGGAGGGCCCTGTTTAAAAGTAGTGCACTACATAGGGAATAGGGTGCACTACTTTTGACTAGGGATCCCATGCGAGAGCGTGTGTAAGTGTATACTTTGAGAGAAGGGTGGCGAATGGGCACCGACTCAGCCATGGTTGCCACTTTGGCTTCCTGTGGTGTGAAGCAGTCTGTCAGACACACCATGTGATGGACCCTCGGACAAGACACCATCGTAAGCCCTTTTGACCAGAGTCCTCTCTGTTTTAGGGACGGATGGAAGGTTATATTAGTGTACTATCTTAGGATCCGTTGGAGTCCAACTCAGCTATCAGTATACAGTACAATTGACTATTTCATTTTCCTTCAGGTTCAATCTACATCCTAAATATATAGTGCACTTCCTCTGTCCCCCATCTCCCGTCGATCCTCCAGGAGGCACAGAAACGGCCATTCACCTTCCTCATTGGTAGTTCCATGGTGAGGCACATCTCGGTTTCTGGAGCAAAAACCCTGTGCTACCCCGGAGGCTATGGTGAAGGATATCACAGGGTTTATTCCGTGTGTCCAACCAAGGGCTGCTGCTGCGTAGTGCATGTGGGATTAAATGATATCACAGGGTTTATTCCGTGTGTCCAGCCAAGGGCTGCTGCTGCATAGTGGGATTAAATGATATCACAGGGTTTATTCCGTGTGTCCAGCCAAGGGCTGCTGCTGCATAGTGGGATTAAATGATATCACAGGGTTTATTCCGTGTGTCCAGCCAAGGGCTGCTGCTGCGTAGTGCATGTGGGATTAAATGATATCACAGGGTTTATTCCGTGTGTCCAGCCAAGGGCTGCTGCTGCGTAGTGGGATTAAATGATATCACAGGGTTTATTCCGTGTGTCCAGCCAAGGGCTGCTGCTGCGTAGTGGGATTAAATGATATCACAGGGTTTATTCCGTGTGTCCAGCCAAGGGCTGCTGCTGCGTAGTGGGATTAAATGATATCACAGGGTTTATTCCGTGTGTCCAGCCAAGGGCTGCTGCTGCGTAGTGGGATTAAATGATATCACAGGGTTTATTCCGTGTGTCCAGCCAAGGGCTGCTGCTGCGTAGTGGGATTAAATGATATCACAGGGTTTATTCCGTGTGTCCAGCCAAGGGCTGCTGCTGCATAGTGGGATTAAATGATATCACAGGGTTTATTCCGTGTGTCCAGTCAAGGGCTGCTGCTGCGTAGTGGGATTAAATGATATCACAGGGTTTATTCCGTGTGTCCAGCCAAGGGCTGCTGCTGCGTAGTGGGATTAAATTATATCACAGGGTTTATTCCGTGTGTCCAGCCAAGGGCTGCTGCTGCGTAGTGGGATTAAATTATATCAAAAGGGTAAATCAGAGAAAATGAAACAGGATTTTATTGAGCTGATCAACACCCTGAAAGGCTCAGAAAAAGCAGCCGATTATCTCTGGCCCCGTGCCGTCGCTGGGTGGTGGCTGTGAAATGTTCAGCGGGAATTTTAGCTCTTCATATCTGGCTTAAAGACTACCGCCACTCTGTTGGCACAACTGTTATTAACAATTTCGACACTTTTTGGAAACAAAAGATGCTCTACAAAGATGATGGACACAAACCATCTAGGAGTCTGGACCCTCTCTTCACATTTCTCGGCTGCGTTAAGATATTGACTCAGAAACAGACCAAGCCCCGTTCAGGTAATACCTCCCGTCCTCTCTAAGCGTTATCGTCGTACTGTTGTCTGTACTGCCACAGGGTGTTGTCAGTTGTAATCTTGTACCAATCAATTTGAACTCCACTCTTAGATCTGCTATTGTTAGCTCAAAAGAGATGCCCACTGTGTTCTGCTCACCCAGTACTATTAGTTGAAATGTGAATTCCATAACCTTGAACAGCCCCTCATTTTTCAAATCACGTAGAGAACTTTAGCTGTTGCACGATGGCAACCAAACCCCATGTTAGTCAGTTTATAACATTCAAATCAAATCAAATCAAATGTATTTATATAGCCCTTCGTACATCAGCTGATATCTCAAAGTGCTGTACAGAAACCCAGCCTAAAACCCCAAACAGCAAGCAATGCAGGTGTAGAAGCACGGTGGCTAGGAAAAACTCCCTAGAAAGGCCAAAACCTAGGAAGAAACCTAGAGAGAAACCAGGCTATGTGGGGTGGCCAGTCCTCTTCTGGCTGTGCCGGGTGGAGATTATAACAGAACATGGCCAAGATGTTCAAATGTTCATAAATGACCAGCATGGTCGTATAATAATAAGGCAGAACAGTTGAAAAGTTGAAACTGGAGCAGCAGCACGGCCAGGTGGTCTGGGGACAGCAAGGAGTCATCATGTCAGGTAGTCCTGGGGCATGGTCCTAGGGCTCAGGTCCTCCGAGAGAGAGAAAGGAAGAGAGAAGGAGAGAATTAGAGAACGCACACTTAAATTCACACAGGACACCGAATAGGACAGGAGAAGTACTCCAGATATAACAAACTGACCCTAGCCCCCCGACACATAAACTACTGCAGCATAAATACTGGAGGCTGAGACAGGAGGGGTCAGGAGACACTGTGGCCCCATCCGAGGACACCCCCGGACAGGGCCAAACAGGAAGGATATAACCCCACCCACTTTGCCAAAGCACAGCCCCCACACCACTAGAGGGATATCTTCAACCACCAACTAACCATCAATTAGGAGGCCTGCGTCTTGTGACCGTAGCGTACGTGTAGGTATGTACGGCAGGACCAAATCAGAGAGATAGGTAGGAGCAAGCCCATCATTGGTTACTCTGAGAGGTCCTCATATTGAAATAGGCTGAGGTCTCAGGCCCTATGGTGCCAATCTTCTACTCTCTCCTCTTCTACTAATAGGGATAGACCAAATGGTGCAGTCCTAGGCAATCTTATAGCCATACCAACTATATCAATATCAGCCATCAGACAGGGCCTGAAACCACCGATTGAACGTAGCTTGTTTGAGTTGGAGACTCCATGTGAATAAAATATTTGTAAAAGGACTTGGGTTGATGCATTTGAACATTAGGAGCTTACATCCTAAACTGGATTACATCAAGATTATGGCGATACAGATGTGTCCGGACATTCTGGTATTGGCTGATATTTAGATCTCTGGGGACATTCTGGTATTGGCTGATACTTAGATCTCTGGGGACATTCTGGTATTGGCTGATACTTAGATCTCTGGGGACATTCTGGTATTGGCTGATATTTAGATCTCTGGGGACATTCTGGTATTGGCTGATACTTAGATCTCTGGGGACATTCTGGTATTGGCTGATACTTAGATCTCTGGGGACATTCTGGTATTGGCTGATACTTAGATCTCTGGGGACATTCTGGTATTGGCTGATACTTAGATCTCTGGGGACATTCTGGTATTGGCTGATATTTAGATCTCTGGGGACATTCTGGTATTGGCTGATACTTAGATCTCTGGGGACATTCTGGTATTGGCTGATATTTAGATCTCTGGGGACATTCTGGTATTGGCTGATACTTAGATCTCTGGGGACATTCTGGTATTGGCTGATACTTAGATCTCTGGGGACATTCTGGTATTGGCTGATACTTAGATCTCTGGGGACATTCTGGTATTGGCTGATATTTAGATCTCTGGGGACATTCTGGTATTGGCTGATACTTAGATCTCTGGGGACATTCTGGTATTGGCTGATACTTAGATCTCTGGGGACATTCTGGTATTGGCTGATATTTAGATCTCTGGGGACATTCTGGTATTGGCTGATACTTAGATCTCTGGGGACATTCTGGTATTGGCTGATACTTAGATCTCTGGGGACATTCTGGTATTGGCTGATACTTAGATCTCTGGGGACATTCTGGTATTGGCTGATACTTAGATCTCTGGGGACATTCTGGTATTGGTTGATACTTAGATCTCTGGGGACATTCTGGTATTGGCTGATACTTAGATCTCTGGGGACATTCTGGTATTGGCTGATAATTAGATCCCTGGGGACATTCTGGTATTGGCTGATACTTAGATCTCTGGGGACATTCTGGTATTGGCTGATACTTAGATCTCTGGGGACATTCTGGTATTGGCTGATACCTAGATCTCTGGGGACATTCTGGTATTGGCTGATACTTAGATCTCTGGGGACATTCTGGTATTGGCTGATACTTAGATCTCTGGGGACATTCTGGTATTGGCTGATACTTAGATCTTTGGGGACATTCTGGTATTAATATTGAGGGTTGTGATGTGTTCAGAGCTGACAGACAGGGTAGAGGTGTTGGAGTGGCCATTCTTATCGGAAATGATTTATCTGTCTCTTTACTGACATTTTTAAGCCTTTTGTTTGAGGGAAAATGTATCCATAACTGTTATAAGGGTCTTATCTTCCTCCCTCAGCTAACCTTTGTGCACTCGAGGAGTTAATTAGTTTGGTGTCTTCTTTTACTAAATCATAAGATATTAAATTATGATTGGGAAATGCAGGCTTCAGACAATCAAAAATAAATGTGTAATGATCTAAACCTAACCCAGCTGATGACTACGCCTTCACGGCCCAACCCTAAATATCCTTCCAGGTCAGCTCTGATCCATCTTATCTTAACTTAAATATGTTTCTACTGGTGTCTTTGCCCAGGATATTAGTGACCATTGCCCAGTTGTTTGTGTTAGAAATGTGAGAATACACCATTTCTAATCCTCGTGTCGTCACGAAGAGGAACTTTAAAAAGTTCAGCAAAAATGTATTTTTAACATGATCTTTATTTTAGTGACCTTGACTGTATTTCACAGGACCTGATTTAGCTTTCAGACTATTGTGGATAAGCATGCTCCCTTCAAATAATTAAGGTGTAAAGGTAGATGGAATGCCTGGTACACTCTGGAATTATCAGAAGTCACTCAGTAAAAGAGATCACGCTTGTGTCAAGGCCAGGAACACAGGGCTTTGGCCCGGACTGGCAAGCTTTTAAGCAACTGAGGAATCACTGTGTAAGACAAATCAGAAAGGCTCAATCTGATTATTATGTAACCTCTCTTTCTCATTGTAATGGGAACCCTGCTAAATTCTGGATAACCGTCAAATCCCTGAAGGGTTCTACTTCCTCTTCTCTGCCACAACAAATTAATTCAGACACTGGCCTCATTATGGGAAAAAATGCCATTATTAATGCATTTAATCATAATTTTATTTCAGAGGGCTCTCTCTTTGCAATAACTTCTAATCCTATTCACAATGATACTGGGCTGGATGCTGATAGGGGGAAACTTTCTGAATGATCAGATAAATGATAGTCAACGCTTTTCTTTTAGGTTATTTACAGAAAAATAAGTCCTGGATGCTTTGCTAGCAATAAACAACAAGAATTGGATCCTGGTCTTCTTAAGTGTGCAGAGCCCATCATTGTTGGCTCAATAACCCACATGAGTTATTTATCATTGTTATCAGGAAATATTCCTAAAGTATGTAAATCAGCTCTTGTGCTGCCACTTCATAAGGACGGGGATAGTAGAGATCTTAATCATTATCGGCCCATTTCAAGGCTTCTTTGTCTAGCTAAGATTCTAGAATCCTTGGTAAATGTACAACTTTGCTCTTTTTTTTTATCTGAGAAATGTATTTAGAATGTAAACCAATCAGGGTTTAGTCCTGGACATAGCACTATTACAGCTACCACTTTAGTAGTTAATGATCTTGTCAAAGCTTTACACACTAAAATGAAATGTGCTGTTTTGTTTGTGGACCAGTCAAAACTCTTGAAACTCACGCTATTTTATTGACTAATTTGTCCTCGATAGGCTTGAGCTCTGACGACTGTTCATGGTTTCATGATTATCTTAGTGACAGAACTCAGACCAGCGTGATTGATGAGGTTAAGTCTGAATTTCTTGACGTGCATAAAGATGTACCACAGCAGTCGATTTTGGAATCTGGGCCCAGATTCACAAAACCTTCTTAAGAAGAAACGTCTTCTTAATTGCCATTTTTCCCCCTTAACTATAGACTTATGAAGAAAGTTAAGCAAAGTTGCTATTCTTCAAAAAGGTTATGGGACATGTTCTTGCGTTATTTCTTATGTTTGTCCTTAAGCAAAAAGTTAAGAGGAAATTACATTCTTGAAAATAAAGTTATTGGATTGTTTTCTTGATTCCAACGTAGCTAAACCCTTGTCTTAAACTGAGGGCACTGAGAGAAAACAGATCATGAAAGCAATTTAATTCACTCACAAACTTAATCTGAAAGTTTCACTATTGATTATTTTAAACCCAAGAACATGTTTTTAGAACAGTAATCTCAGTATGAAATATGCTAACATGGTTGCCATTGCTAGCTAAATCGGTTGATTGTTCTGGTGCTGTTCGGGGCAGTTTACAGTATCGATTGTTCTGGTGCCGTTTGGGGCAGTTTAAAGTATTGATTGTTGTCGTTCGGGGCAGTTTAAAGTATTGATTGTTCTGGTGCTGTTCGGGGCAGTTTAAAGTATTGATTGTTGTCGTTCGGGGCAGTTTAAAGTATTGATTGTTGTCGTTCGGGGCAGTTTAAAGTATTGATTGTTCTGGTGCTGTTCGGGGCAGTTTAAAGTATTGATTGTTGTCGTTCGGGGCAGTTTAAAGTATTGATTGTTGTCGTTCGGGGCAGTTTAAAGTATTGATTGTTGTCGTTCGGGGCAGTTTAAAGTATTGATTGTTCTGGTGCTGTTCGGGGCAGTTTAAAGTATTGATTGTTCTGGTGTTGTTCGGGGCAGTTTAAAGTATTGATTGTTGTCGTTCGGGGCAGTTTAAAGTATTGATTGGGGAATTATTTGTGGATGAATGTTACTCTTTTTCTGGGTGATTTGTGATGTTTTATTTGTGCTTCCCATCACTGTGTTTTTGTATTTTAATATATATGAGAATTAGTAACAGTCAAAAGTGTGTACCTACCTACTCATTCAAAGGTTTTTCTTTATTCTTACTATTTTCTACATTGTAGAATAATAGTGAAGACATCAAAACTATGAAATAACACATATGGAATCATGTAGGAACCAAAAACGTGTTAAACAAATCAAAATATATTTTAGATTCAGGTGACTAACTCATGAAGCTGTTTGAGAGAATGCAAAGCTGTCATTGAAGAACCTCAAATATATTTTGATTTGTTTAATACTTTTTTGGTTACTACATGATTCCAAATGTGTTATTTCATAGTTTTATTTAATGTATTTATATTTATTTAACTAGGCACGTCAGTTAAGAACAAATTCTTATTTTCAATGACGGCCGAGGAACAGTGGGTTAACTGCCTTGTTCAGGAGCAGAACGACAGATCTGGGATTTGATCCTGCTTTGATTTGATCCTGCAACCTTTCGGTTACAAGTCCAATGCTCTAACCACTAGACTACCTGCCGCCCGTTTTGATGTCTTCACTATTATTCTACAATATATATCTTTTTAAAAGTAAAAATAAGGAAAACTCCTTGAATGAGTAGGTGTGTCCAAACTTTTGACTGGTACTGTATATACTGTGTAATATGTGTATAATGTGTGTATTTATGTTGTATAGTGCAGGGCACATTTGGAAAAGAAACCTAGGTCAATATGTCTTCCCTGTTAAACATTTAAATATAAATATACTTATTTTGACCAGGGTCTGGTCTAAAGTAGTGCATTATATAGGGAATAGGGTGCCATTTGGGATTTAGACCTCAGATGAATTCCTGGATTAGGAGGAGCTCAGATTGCTACAGCATTTCAGCAGAACTCTTTTTGCGTCATGTGGATAGCTAGACTCAAAGAAACTCCTGACAGATGTCTTAATTAACACTCTCTCAGCCTCCACACACACACACGTGCACACACACACACACACACACACACATCCCCCCAATACACTTTCCACTGGGGTACAAATCAGCGCCATCTGCATATAAAACACTTCTATAGTTTCTGATGAGAGACAGACAGGTTGGAGTTGACAGACAGTCTTCTTTCTGGACTCTAAAGAGCAGGTGTAAGGGGGAGTTAGGCGAGTTAGTGTGAGTTAACGGGAGCTAGTGCAGATTAGTTAGCGGGAGTTAGCGGCTCTGACCTGGTTTCTCTGGCCCCACACTGCGTCAGCATACCGCTCTGCCCTGTGAAGTCGTCTCTCTAGGTCTCTCAGCTAGGACGCTCTGCCTCTGTGATCCTCGTCTCTCCGGCTCCGCGCCACCCACGCCATCTGACACTCTTATCCAGAAGAAGGAAGGGGAATGAGAGGAGCAGCTGGAGCCCACCCTCTCATCTCTCCTCTCCTCTGCTCTCCTCTGCTCTCCTCTCATCTCTCCTCTCCTCTCCTCTCCTCTCCTCTCCTCTCCTCTCCTCTCCTCTCCTCTCCTCCTCTCCTCTCCTCTCCTCTCCTCTCCTCTCCTCTCCTCTCCTCTCTCTCCTCTCCTCTCCTCTCCTCTCCTCCCTCACCTCACCTCACCTCACCTCAGGAGCCTTGTATTGGTACTGTAGACCTCAGCCTCAGTTTCCCCACATGAATTAATGTAGCACTTTATACAATCTGGCATATTCAGCCTTGCTTGTGTCCTGACTGAACCCTCCCTCCCCCTTACCCCCCATCTGGTGTATGTGACAATAAAACATTAATATAGTTTTTTTATACACATGCACTCTTTATAATCAACCCCCTCTTTCCGTCTATCACCTTCTATAAATGGGAATGTACGAATGGATCGGCAGTGTTTGGTGTGGAAGGAAGGCCTCCTCAACAACTGATCTAACCTAGCCATGTAGAAGTGTTCGCTAGAGGAAGGCCTCCTCAACAACTGATCTAACCTAGCCATGTAGAAGTGTTCATTAGAGGAAGGCCTCCTCAACAACTGATCTAAGCTAGCCATGTAGAAGTGTTCGCTAGAGGAAGGCCTCCTCAACTACTGATCTAAGCTAGCCATGTAGAAGTGTTCACTAGAGGAAGGACTCCTCAACAACTGATCTAAGCTAGCCATGTAGAAGTGTTCGCTAGAGGAAGGCCTCCTCAACAACTGATCTAACCTAGCCATGTAGAAGTGTTCATTAGAGGAAGGCCTCCTCAACAACTGATCTAAGCTAGCCATGTAGAAGTGTTCGCTAGAGGAAGGCCTCCTCAACTACTGATCTAAGCTAGCCATGTAGAAGTGTTCGCTAGAGGAAGGACTCCTCAACAACTGATCTAAGCTAGACATGTAGAAGTGTTCACTAGAGGAAGGCCTCCTCAACAACTGATCTAACCTAGCCATGTAGAAGTGTTCATTAGAGGAAGGCCTCCTCAACAACTGATCTAAGCTAGCCATGTAGAAGTGTTCGCTAGAGGAAGGCCTCCTCAACTACTGATCTAAGCTAGCCATGTAGAAGTGTTCGCTAGAGGAAGGACTCCTCAACAACTGATCTAAGCTAGCCGTGTAGAAGTGTTCACTAGAGGAAGGCCTCCTCAACAACTGATCTAAGCTAGCCATGTAGAAGTGTTCACTAGAGGAAGGCCTCCTCAACAACTGATCTAACCTAGACATGTAGAAGTGTTCGCTAGAGGAAGGCCTCCTCAACAACTGATCTAAGCTAGCCATGTAGAAGTGTTCGCTAGAGGAAGGACTCCTCAACAACTGATCTAAGCTAGCCATGTAGAAGTGTTCATTAGAGGAAGGCCTCCTCAACAACTGATCTAAGCTAGCCATGTAGAAGTGTTCATTAGAGGAAGGCCTCCTCAACAACTGATCTAAGCTAGCCATGTAGAAGTGTTCATTAGAGGAAGGCCTCCTCAACAACTGATCTAAGCTAGCCATGTAGAAGTGTTCGCTAGAGGAAGGCCTCCTCAACAACTGATCTAACCTAGACATGTAGAAGTGTTCGCTAGAGGAAGGCCTCCTCAACAACTGATCTAAGCTAGCCATGTAGAAGTGTTCATTAGAGGAAGGCCTCCTCAACAACTGATCTAAGCTAGCCATGTAGAAGTGTTCGCTAGAGGAAGGCCTCAACAACTGATCTAACCTAGCCATGTAGAAGTGTTCGCTAGAGGAAGGCCTCCTCAACAACTGATCTAAGCTAGCCATGTAGAAGTGTTCATTAGAGGAAGGCCTCCTCAACAACTGATGTTACTTCCTCACCATACTTCCTCACCATGACCCTTGGTCTGTTTTCCTCGTCTTTCTATTCTGATCTGTAGTCAGGCGTGTAGCTACGGTAGATAGCAGATAATGCAGGGAGCATTGTAGACAGGTGTGTAGCTACGGTAGATAGCAGATAATGCAGGGAGCATTGTAGACAGGTGTGTAGCTACGGTAGATAGCAGATAATGCAGGGAGCATTGTAGACAGGTGTGTAGCTACGGTAGATAGCAGATAATGCAGGGAGCATTGTAGACAGGTGTGTAGCTACGGTAGATAGCAGATAATGCAGGGAGCATTGTAGACAGGTGTGTAGCTACGGTAGATAGCAGATAATGCAGTGAGCATTGTAGACAGGTGTGTAGCTACGGTAGATAGCAGATAATGCAGGGAGCATTGTAGACAGGCGTGTAGCTACGGTAGATAGCAGATAATGCAGGGAGCATTGTAGACAGGTGTGTAGCTACGGTAGATAGTAGATAATGCAGGGAGCATTGTAGTCAGGCGTGTAGCTACGGTAGATAGCAGATAATGCAGGGAGCATTGTAGACAGGTGTGTAGCTACGGTAGATAGCAGATAATGCAGGGAGCATTGTAGTCAGGCGTGTAGCTACGGTAGATAGCAGATAATGCAGGGAGCATTGTAGACAGGCGTGTAGCTACGGTAGATAGCAGATAATGCAGAGAGCATTGTAGACAGGCGTGTAGCTACGGTAGATAGCAGATAATGATCTGTAGTCAGGCGTGTAGCTACGGTAGATAGCAGATAATGATCTGTAGTCAGGCGTGTAGCTACGGTAGATAGCAGATAATGCAGGGAGCATTGTAGACAGGTGTGTAGCTACGGTAGATAGCAGATAATGCAGGGAGCATTGTAGACAGGCGTGTAGCTACGGTAGATAGCAGATAATGCAGGGAGCATTGTAGACAGGCATGTAGCTACGGTAGATAGCAGATAATGCAGGGAGCATTGTAGACAGGCGTGTAGCTACGGTAGATAGCAGATAATGCAGTGAGCATTGTAGACAGGCGTGTAGCTACGGTAGATAGCAGATAATGCAGGGAGCATTGTAGACAGGCGTGTAGCTACGGTAGATAGCAGATAATGCAGAGAGCATTGTATACAGGCGTGTAGCTACGGTAGATAGCAGATAATGCAGGGAGCATTGTAGACAGGCGTGTAGCTACGGTAGATAGCAGATAATGCAGGGAGCATTGTAGACAGGCGTGTAGCTACGGTAGATAGCAGATAATGCAGGGAGCATTGTAGACAGGCGTGTAGCTACGGTAGATAGCAGATAATGCAGGGAGCATTGTAGACAGGCGTGTAGCTACGGTAGATAGCAGATAATGCAGGGAGCATTGTAGACAGGCGTGTAGCTACGGTAGATAGCAGATAATGCAGGGGGCATTGTAGACAGGCGTGTAGCTACGGTAGATAGCAGATAATGCAGGGAGCATTGTAGACAGGCGTGTAGCTACGGTAGATAGCAGATAATGCAGAGAGCATTGTAGACAGGCGTGTAGCTACGGTAGATAGCAGATAATGCAGTGAGCATTGTAGACAGGCGTGTAGCTACGGTAGATAGCAGATAATGCAGGGAGCATTGTAGACAGGCGTGTAGCTACGGTAGATAGCAGATAATGCAGGGAGCATTGTAGACAGGCGTGTAGCTACGGTAGATAGCAGATAATGCAGGGAGCATTGTAGACAGGCGTGTAGCTACGGTAGATAGCAGATAATGCAGGGAGCATTGTAGACAGGCGTGTAGCTACGGTAGATAGCAGATAATGCAGGGAGCATTGTAGTCAGGTGTGTAGCTACGGTAGATAGCAGATAATGCAGGGAGCATTGTAGACAGGTGTGTAGCTACGGTAGATAGCAGATAATGCAGGGAGCATTGTAGACAGGTGTGTAGCTACGGTAGATAGCAGATAATGCAGGGAGCATTGTAGACAGGTGTGTAGCTACGGTAGATAGCAGATATTGCAGGGAGCATTGTAGACAGGTGTGTAGCTACGGTAGATAGCAGATAATGCAGGGAGCATTGTAGACAGGTGTGTAGCTACGGTAGATAGCAGATAATGCAGGGAGCATTGTAGACAGGTGTGTAGCTACGGTAGATAGCAGATAATGCAGGGAGCATTGTAGACAGGCGTGTAGCTACGGTAGATAGCAGATAATGCAGGGAGCATTGTAGACAGGGCACCCGTCTGTTTGTGCCATCATGCCACTCCTTTTCATGCCAAACATGAAGAAATCTGAAACATACCGATACCCAGGATAGCAGCATTGTGAGTGGATGACATGTCTATCTGTCTGTCCCTCCCTCTCAGCGGTTCAGTCCTGTGAAGGAAATGGCTCCTCCTGTAGGTATGTACAATGACCCGCGCTGTGCTCTGGAGATCCTCAAGAAGACCACTGGAATGCAGAGAAATCCATTTGGTCTGACTGCTGTTCGGTTCCTCCCTGACAGCCGGAGACAGTCCACTCCAGGTGTGTGTGTCTGTGTGTGTGTGTGTGTGTGTGTGTGTGTGTGTGTGTGTCTGTGTGTGTGTGTGTGTGTTTGTGTATAATATATATCCACAACACACTCTATCTCCCCCACACCTCTCAAACACTCCCCGTTACTCACATTGCTGACCCAGTGTGTGTTTATGTACTTAACGGCCGGGCAGATGTTTTATGGCTGATACACGGTGGCAGTACATCATCTGGAAATACTGCCATTTGACAAGTGCATAAATGCCCGGCATAGATAGATGGCTGAAGGTAGTTTCAGTGATGACTGAAACGTCAGTCCGTGTGAAGTAGAGCTTTTATGTATTGTAGTGTTAGTGTGTGTACAGGGAGAGATTTAATGTATCAAGGTAGGATGCTGGGTAATCGAACAGTCATTCCCCCACATTTATCCATTTACACACACACACATCAACACAGTCCCCACCCCCGCCTGTGTTAATGCTCTGCTCCCACCTCAGGTCCTGGTGCCTATAATATGTTTGAATATGGCCTGGCCCAGGACAGCATAAAAAAGGCTTACCTAGAGAGTACCAGGAAGGGAGGCTTCGGCTCGACAGCCCAACGCAGTCTCGTGTTCCACAAAAATGAAGAGGTCCCTGGGCCTGGCCAGTACAAGGTAGGACTTGCTCTCAGCACTGCTAGAAAGACAAGCCCATGATCTGATCTGTAGTGTGGTAGAACCATGGGGATTATTACAGAGCTCAGCAAAAACTCTCATCTCCCGTGTGTGTGTGTGTGTGTGTGTGTGTGTGTGTGTGTGTGTGTGTGTGTGTGTGTGTGTGTGTGTTTCTAGGTGGAGAAGAAGACAGAGGAGCTGTACAAGAAGCAGCACACAGCAGCATTCAAGTCGGCCACAGAACGACTGGCCATATCCCTGGTGGCTAAAGTAAGACTACGGGGCATTGATTCATCACACACACACACACACCACCAGCACGGACTCATCATGCATGCTGTGATACAGCTGTTTAGAACAGGCATCAAGTCAGCATGTGAACTAAGGAGAGTATCAACAACATACAGTCTGAAAGCTTTCACAATAGATACTCCACCTTCCTTCAGAACGGCATTCTCTAGTCTGCTAAGGAAGTATCAATTATAAATGGCCAACCTGTAAACACACACACACACACACACATTGTCAGAGAACATCCGTGATTATTAATGAGACTGGGTATTTTTCCTGTTTACCATTTCTGTCCCCCTGCCTCCCTGCTGTTTTCTCCTACACACACACACACGCAGACACACACACACACACACACACACACACACACACACACACACACACACACACACACACACACACACGACACACACACACACACACACACACACACACACACACACACACACACACACACACGCAGACACACACACACACACACACACACATTCGCTGAAGGTCTGAGGCTCTGTGCTGCTGTCAGTGTGTGTGTGTGTGTGTGTGTGTATGTGTGCAGCAGTTCAGTGGGAGTAATAAGCCTGGGTTTAAGCTGTCCTCTCTAAATAGTGCATCTCAGCTGGCAGCATTTGTCCCAGGTTGTCCTGAAGCTCAGCCAGAGCACGCTACTCCCTCTGTCAACACTTACAATGTATTCCACGCACAACGCCGTCTCCATCTCCCCCCATATTGATCAATTCCGGACCATCATAAAACTAGACGTGTAATTAATTTCTCTCCCAGCAAGTTGCCTCTCTTATTAATCACCTTTAACAGCTGTATTGTGTGTCTCAAATGGCACCCTTTTCCCTGTGTAGTGCACTACTTTAGACCAGAGCCCTATGGCACCCTATTCCCTATGTAGTGCACTATTTTAGACCAGAGCCCTATGGCGCCCTATTCCCTGTGTAGTGCACTATTTTAGACCAGAGCCCTATGGCACCCTATTCCCTGTGTAGTGCACTATTTTAGACCAGAGCCCTATGGCACCCTTTTCCCTGTGTAGTGCACTACTTTAGACCAGAGCCCTATGGCACCCTATTCCCTGTGTAGTGCACTACTTTAGACCAGAGCCCTATGGCACCCTATTCCCTATGTAGTGCACTATTTTAGACCAGAGCCCTATGGCACCCTATTCCCTATGTAGTGCACTATTTTAGACCAGAGCCCTATGGCACCCTATTCCCTGTGTAGTGCACTACTTTAGACCAGAGCCCTATGGCACCCTATACCCTATGTAGTGCACTATTTTAGACCAGAGCCCTATGGCACCCTATTCCCTATGTAGTGCACTATTTTAGACCAGAGCCCTATGGCACCCTTTTCCCTGTGTAGTGCACTACTTTAGAGCAGAGCCCTATGGCACCCTATTCCCTATGTAGTGCACTACTTTAGACCAGAGCCCTATGGCACCCTTTTCCCTGTGTAGTGCACTACTTTAGACCAGAGCCCTATGGCACCCTATTCCCTATGTAGTGCACTATTTTAGACCAGAGCCCCTATGGCACCCTATTCCCTGTGTAGTGCACTATTTTAGACCAGAGCCCTATGGCACCCTATTCCCTGTGTAGTGCACTATTTTAGACCAGAGCCCTATGGCACCCTATTCCCTGTGTAGTGCACTATTTTAGACCAGAGCCCTATGGCACCCTATTCCCTGTGTAGTGCACTATTTTAGACCAGAGCCCTATGGCACCCTATTCCCTGTGTAGTGCACTACTTTAGACCAGAGCCCTATGGCACCCTATTCCATGTGTAGTGCACTATTTTAGACCAGAGCCCTATGGCACCCTATTCCCTGTGTAGTGTACTATTTTAGACCAGAGCCCTATGGCACCCTATTCCCTGTGTAGTGCACTACTTTTGACCAGACACTAGGATGCTACTTGTGATGCCTTCATTTACATAGCAGCCTTACTGGGGGGTCTAATGGTACTGAAGTGCACTGACAGAGGCAGAGTGTTTTGGGGCCGTTTGTAGTTTGATAGGAACGCTTGTCGTGTAGTTTGTTGGGTTTCTAGGTCGAGACAAGAGTCAGAAGTAGGCATATCATCACAAAGCCAAAATCTAAGATGTACGGAACTGGATCCAATACTATTTGAAAACTTTTCAAATACTTTGAAAATTTTCCAGCTTCTCTGGAGTGCTACATGGGCGGGGTTTCCTTTTTGGGACTATTCTATTGGTAATTAAGCAATGCAAGCTCAATCAAGCACATATAAAGAATTTTAAATCATTTCAAATAGTATTTGAACCCAGGTCTTAAGCTGTGGGGGTGAATAATATGAAGGAAGGTGTGTCAGTCAGGGGCATTTTGAGCTTGGTCAATTGGTGAATGGTGGAAGGTGTAAGAGGAGGGAGTACGATTTTTTATTTTTTTGAGCATGGCCTTATTTCTATTACAGCATATTGGATGACTGTCATTAATATTCCATTCACCCAGTTCAATGTAACAGCGATAGGTTTAGGCGACTACATGATACTATAATTTTCCCAATACTATTATGAGGTTGCTACAAACTAGCCTACGAATGAAAGTTTACAAGGTATGTACACACAGGTGGAGAGACAAATTTGAGGTGACAGACATTCAATACCACCTTGCACACTCTTGCCTGAATCTAGCTGATCTAGGGTGTAATCAATAGTCCAACAGTTGCAAACGAGAGTTTCTATTGGACAAATTCAGGTATGTTTATCCCCGTTTTGTTTTGTTTGTTTCCATTTAAGAAATGTTTTTCAACAGAATCGGTGGGATGAATACACCCCTGATCACACGTAAACACAGTTCACTCTCATAACAGCCACGTTGTATTCCTTCTCTTCCCTACGCTTGTGGAATTCAATGTACAACACATCAGCTGTATGTGACCAGGCGAAAAAACCACTACAAACAGCCTACATCGTTGTCACCATATTAGCTAAAGTTACGTCATATTCAGCATAGCTAATAGTAAACCCGCTACAATCATGCAGTAATGTTAGTGTACAGTCAGTAAGCAGTTACATCGGCGGGCCCCACGGCAATGAATTAGTAATACCAAAAACGTACCTTGACTTGGAAGAATTACAGGGTTGTGTTGAAAAGTCATAGCCAGCTAGCTAACATAGCATCCCTCTGTTATAGCCAGCTAGCTAACATAGCATCCCTCTGTTATAGCCAGCTAGCTAACATAGCATCCCTCTGTTATAGCCAGCTAGCTAACATAGCATCCCTCTGTTATAGCCAGCTAGCTAACATAGAATCCCATAGAATCCCTCTGTTATAGCCAGCTAGCTAACATAGCATCCCTCTGTTATAGCCAGCTAGCTAACATAGCATCCCCTTGTTATAGCCAGCTAGCTAACATAGCATCCCTCTGTTATAGCCAGCTAGCTAACATAGCATCCCTCTGTTATAGCCAGCTAGCTAACATAGCATCCCCTTGTTATAGCCAGCTAGCTAACATAGCATCCCTCTGTTTGAGCAGGGTGTTTCAGTAGACTAAACTAGCTGCATTTGCTAGCTAAGTAAGTGAAACTGAAAGTGGAAAAAAATGACAATCTCTCTCTATTTCTCTGTTGCTTCTTCTTCATTTTAGAAGAAATTAATTAGTTCAAAACTGTTCAACTATTGTCTTTCTCTCTCTTTGAGTCAACTACTCACCATATTTTATACACTACAGTGTTAGCTAGCTAGTACTAGATTCATTCTCTGATCCTTTGATTGGGTGGAAAACATGTCAGTCATGCTGCATTAACTCTTATAGGCTGGAGGACATCCTCTGGAAGTTGTGATAATTACTGTGTAAGTCTATGGAAGGGGGTGAGAACCATGAGCCTCCTAGGTTTTGTATTGAAGTCAATGTACCCAGAGGAGGACCGAAGCTAGCTGTGCTCCGGCTACACCATGGTGCTACTCTACAGTTATTTGGTGACATATGATTATATTTAGTATAGTTTTATCTAAAAATGATAACTTTTTAAATGTTATACAATTACATTTTTTATTACATTTACATTTACATTTAAGTCATTTAGCAGACGCTCTTATCCAGAGCGACTTACAAATTGGTGCATTCACCTTATGACATCCAGTGGAGCAGCCACTTTACAATAGTGCATCTAAATCTTTTAAGGGGGGTGAGAAGGATTACTTTATCCTATCCTAGGTATTCCTTAAAGAGGTGGGGTTTCAGGTGTCTCCGGAAGGTGGTGATTGACTCCGCTGTCCTGGCGTCGTGAGGGAGTTTGTTCCACCATTGGGGGGCCAGAGCAGCGAACAGTTTTGACTGGGCTGAGCGGGAACTGTACTTCCTCAGTGGTAGGGAGGCGAGCAGGCCAGAGGTGGATGAACGCAGTGCCCTTGTTTGGGTGTAGGGCCTGATCAGAG
The DNA here is from genome assembly GCF_034236695.1 of Oncorhynchus nerka. Classification (NCBI taxonomy): domain Eukaryota; kingdom Metazoa; phylum Chordata; class Actinopteri; order Salmoniformes; family Salmonidae; genus Oncorhynchus; species Oncorhynchus nerka. The sequence continues at coordinate 12,443,911 of NC_088422.1, read as the reverse complement.
CCTGGAGGTACTGAGGTGCCGTTCCCCTCACAGCTCCGTAGGCAAGCACCATGGTCTTGTAGCGGATGCAAGCTTCAACTGGAAGCCAGTGGAGAGAGCGGAGGAGCGGGGTGACGTGAGAGAACTTGGGAAGGTTGAACACCAGACGGGCTGCGGCGTTCTGGATGAGTTGTAGGGGTTTAATGGCACAGGCAGGGAGCCCAGCCAACAGCGAGTTGCAGTAATCCAGACGGGAGATGACAAGTGCCTGGATTAGGACCTGCGCCGCTTCCTGTGTGAGGCAGGGTCGTACTCTGCGGATGTTGTAGAGCATGAACCTACAGGAACGGGCCACCGCCTTGATGTTAGTTGAGAACGACAGGGTGTTGTCCAGGATCACGCCAAGGTTCTTAGCGCTCTGGGAGGAGGACACAGTGGAGTTGTCAACCGTGATGGCGAGATCATGGAACGGGCAGTCCTTCCCCGGGAGGAAGAGCAGCTCCGTCTTGCCGAGGTTCAGCTTGAGGTGGTGATCCGTCATCCACACTGATATGTCTGCCAGACATGCAGAGATGCGATTCGCCACCTGGTCATCAGAAGGGGGAAAGGAGAAGATTAATTGTGTGTCGTCTGCATAGCAATGATAGGAGAGACCATGTGAGGTTATGACAGAGCCAAGTGACTTGGTGTATAGCGAGAATAGGAGAGGGCCTAGAACAGAGCCCTGGGGGACACCAGTGGTGAGAGCACGTGGTGAGGAGACGGATTCTCGCCACGCCACCTGGTAGGAGCGACCTGTCAGGTAGGACGCAATCCAAGCGTGGGTCGCGCCGGAGATGCCCAACTCGGAGAGGGTGGAGAGGAGGATCTGATGGTTCACAGTATCGAAGGCAGCCGATAGGTCTAGAAGGATGAGAGCAGAGGAGAGAGAGTTAGCTTTAGCAGTGCGGAGCGCCTCCGTGATACAGAGAAGAGCAGTCTCAGTTGAATGACTAGTCTTGAAACCTGACTGATTTGGATCAAGAAGGTCATTCTGAGAGAGATAGCGGGAGAGCTGGCCAAGGACGGCACGTTCAAGAGTTTTGGAGAGAAAAGAAAGAAGGGATACTGGTCTGTAGTTGTTGACATCGGAGGGATCGAGTGTAGGTTTTTTCAGAAGGGGTGCAACTCTCGCTCTCTTGAAGACGGAAGGGACGTAGCCAGCGGTCAGGGATGAGTTGATGAGCGAGGTGAGGTAAGGGAGAAGGTCTCCGGAAATGGTCTGGAGAAGAGAGGAGGGGATAGGGTCAAGCGGGCAGGTTGTTGGGCGGCCGGCCGTCACAAGACGCGAGATTTCATCTGGAGAGAGAGGGGAGAAAGAGGTCAGAGCACAGGGTAGGGCAGTGTGAGCAGAACCAGCGGTGTCGTTTGACTTAGCAAACAAGGATCGGATGTCGTCGACCTTCTTTTCAAAATGGTTGACGAAGTCATCTGCAGAGAGGGAGGAGGGGGGGGGTGGAGGAGGATTCAGGAGGGAGGAGAAGGTGGCAAAGAGCTTCCTAGGGTTAGAGGCAGATGCTTGGAATTTAGAGTGGTAGAAAGTGGCTTTAGCAGCAGCGACAGAAGAGGAAAATGTAGAGAAGAGGGAGTGAAAGGATGCCAGGTCCACAGGGAGGCGAGTTTTCCTCCATTTCCGCTCGGCTGCTCGGAGCCCTGTTATTAAATTCACTGAGGAGGATGGTCCTCCCCTTCCTTGTCTGAGGAGCCTCTACGGTATGACTAGGGCCTGTTGTTTTGATTGTTTGATATGGAGTTTTCTTTGACCGGTGTTTCCAGCATTATCCACTAGGTTTGCTGCAGGTAGAAAATAGTAAGAAATGTTCTTTAATTGACACAAGCTGTCTCCAATCAGTCAATCTATCTATCAATCAATGTCTGGTTGTACGTGAGTTTTTCAAGAGTGACATTCATTTTGACAGGTCGTTGCAAAAGTTATATACAGTGGATTCTGAAAAGTATTCAGACCCCTTCACTTTTTCCATATTTTGTTACGTTACAGCCTTATTCTTAAATGTATAAAAATCTACACACAGCACCCCATAATGACAAAGCAAAAATGTTTTTTGTTTGTTGAAATATCACATTTACATACATTTTCAGACCCTTTACTCAGTACTATGTAATAACACCTTTGGCAGCGATTACAGCCTCGAGTCTTCTTGGGTATGATGCTACAAGCTTGGCACACCTGTATCTGGGGAGTTCCTCCCATTCTTCTCTGCAGATCCTCTCAAGCTCTGTCAGGTTGGGTGGGGAGCGTCACTGCACAGCTATTTTCAGGTCTCTCCAGAGACGTTCAAACAGGTTCAAGTCTGGGCTCTGAGGTCCTGAGCGCTCTGGAGCAGGTTTTAATCAAGATCTCTCTATACTTTGCTCCGTTCATCTTTTCCTCGATCCGGACTAGTCTCCCAGTCCCTGTCGCTGAAAAACATCCCACACCATGATGCTGCCTCCACCCTGCTTCACCGTCGGGATGGTGCCAGGTTTCCTCCAGATGTGATGCTTGGCATTCAGGCCAAAAGTTCTATCTTGGTTTCATTAGACAAAATAATCTTGTTTCTCATGATCTGAGAGTCCCTTAGGTGCCTTTTGGCAAAGTCCAGACTGTCACGTGCCTTTTACTGATGAGTGGCTTCCACCTGGCCACTCTGCCATAAAGGCCTGATTGGTGGAGTGCTGCAGAGATGGTTGTCCTTCTGGAAGATTCTCCCATCTCCACAGAGGAACTCTGGAGCTCTGTCAGAGTCACCATCGGATTCTTGGTCACCTCCCTGACCAAGGCCCTTGTCCCCTGATTGCTCAGTTTGGCCTGGCGGCCAGCTCTAGGAGGAGATTTGGTGGTTCAAAACTTATTCCATTTAAGAATGATAGGGCCACTGTGTTCTTGGGGCCTTCAATGGGGACCTTGGGGACCCAGATCTGTGCTTCGACACAATCCTGTCTCGGAGCTCTACAGACAATTCCTTCGACCTCATGGCTTGTTTTTTTGCTCAGAGGTGCACTGTCAACGGTGGGACCTTATATAGACAGGTGTGTGCCTTTCCAAATCATGTCCAATCAGTTGAATTTACCACAGGTGGAAACCAATCAAGTTATAAGAGACATCTCAAGGATGATCAATGGAAATAGGATGCACCTGAGATCAATTTCGATTCTCATAGCAAAGGGTCTGAACTTATGTAGATAAGGTAGTTCTTTCATTCTTTTAAATCTTTACAAAATTAGCTAAAATTAAAAAAAAATCTGCTTTTGATTTGTCATTGTGGTGTATTGTTTGAAGATTGAGGAAAGCATTTTAATTTAATCCATTTTAGAATAAGGCTGTAACGTAACAAGATCTGTAAAAAGTGAAGGGGTCTGAATAATTTCAGATTGCACTGTGTTTTGGTATTTTAGAAGTACATCTCTTTCCCCCTAGCAGTTCAACTCTACTGTTGAAATCGTGATGTAGAGGCACCTTGAGAAGGTTCCTTTACGTCTTCTCAGGTGAGGAGTACGGTATGAAATCCACTCCCTTCTAGATGTGCTGGGTGGTACCATCTCAGGTGAGGAGTACGGTATGAAATCCACTGCCTTCTAGATGTGCTGGGTGGTACCATCTCAGGTGAGGAGTACGGTATGAAATCCACTGCCTTCTAGATGTGCTGGGTGGTACCATCTCAGGTGAGAAGTACGGTATGAAATCCACTCCCTTCTAGATGTGCTGGGTGGTACCATCTCAGGTGAGGAGTACGGTATGAAATCCACTGCCTTCTAGATGTGCTGGGTGGTACCATCTCAGGTGAGGAGTACGGTATGAAATCCACTCCCTTCTAGATGTGCTGGGTGGTACCATCTCAGGTGAGGAGTACGGTATGAAATCCACTCCCTTCTAGATGTGCTGGGTGGTACCACCTCAAGGAAGGAGTACGGTATGAAATCCACTCCCTTCTAGATGTGCTGGGTGGTACCACCTCAAGGAAGGAGTACGGTATGAAATCCACTCCCTTCTAGATGTGCTGGGTGGTACCACCTCAAGGAAGGAGTACGGTATGAAATCCACTCCCTTCTAGATGTGTTGGGTGATACCATCTCAAGGAAGGAGTACGGTATGAAATCCACTCCCTTCTAGATGTGCTGGGTGGTACCATCTCAGGTGAGGAGTACGGTATGAAATCCACTCCCTTCTAGATGTGCTGGGTGGTACCATCTCAGGTGAGGAGTACGGTATGAAATCCACTCCCTTCTAGATGTGCTGGGTGGTACCACCTCAAGGAAGGAGTACGGTATGAAATCCACTCCCTTCTAGATGTGTTGGGTGATACCATCTCAAGGAAGGAGTACGGTATGAAATCCACTCCCTTCTAGATGTGCTGGGTGGTACCACCTCAAGGAAGGAGTACGGTATGAAATCCACTCCCTTCTAGATGTGCTGGGTGGTACCATCTCAGGTGAGGAGTACGGTATGAAATCCACTCCCTTCTAGATGTGCTGGGTGGTACCACCTCAAGGAAGGAGTACGGTATGAAATCCACTCCTTCTAGATGTGCTGGGTGGTACCACCTCAAGGAAGGAGTACGTATGAAATCCACTCCCTTCTAGATGTGCTGGGTGGTACCACCTCAAGGAAGGAGTACGGTATGAAATCCACTCCCTTCTAGATGTGCTGGGTGGTACCACCTCAAGGAAGGAGTACGGTATGAAATCCACTCCCTTCTAGATGTGCTGGGTGGTACCACCTCAAGGAAGGAGTACGGTATGAAATCCACTCCCTTCTAGATGTGCTGGGTGGTACCACCTCAAGGAAGGAGTACGGTATGAAATCCACTCCCTTCTAGATGTGCTGGGTGGTACCACCTCAAGGAAGGAGTATGGTATGAAATCCACTCCCTTCTAGATGTGCTGGGTGGTACCACCTCAAGGAAGGAGTACGGTATGAAATCCACTCCCTTCTAGATGTGTTGGGTGATACCATCTCAAGGAAGGAGTACGGTATGAAATCCACTCCCTTCTAGATGTGCTGGGTGGTACCATCTCAGGTGAGGAGTACGGTATGAAATCCACTCCCTTCTAGATGTGCTGGGTGGTACCATCTCAGGTGAGGAGTACGGTATGAAATCCACTCCCTTCTAGATGTGCTGGGTGGTACCACCTCAAGGAAGGAGTACGGTATGAAATCCACTCCCTTCTAGATGTGCTGGGTGATACCACCTCAAGGAAGGAGTACGGTATGAAATCCACTCCCTTCTAGATGTGCTGGGTGGTACCATCTCAGGTGAGGAGTACGGTATGAAATCCACTCCCTTCTAGATGTGCTGGGTGGTACCATCTCAGGTGAGGAGTACGGTATGAAATCCACTCCCTTCTAGATGTGCTGGGTGGTACCACCTCAAGGAAGGAGTACGGTATGAAATCCACTCCCTTCTAGATGTGCTGGGTGGTACCACCTCAAGGAAGGAGTACGGTATGAAATCCACTCCCTTCTAGATGTGCTGGGTGGTACCACCTCAAGGTTTACTATTAAAGCAGGTGACAGCACGTTCCAATTTATTTGGTGTGCCAATATATTTTGCATGATGCTTCCTTGATGACATTACACAGAATTCAAAAGGCAGTAAGGCACATTTCCACATATGTCCAAATTCAACATGTTTGCTTACCGTTTTATCAGCCTGGTCTCATAGACTAGCCGTAACATAGTAAACATAAATCCGGGATACTCAGATTAGTATGTTATGTTTGGTATGGTTATATAAGACAGATGGTTACCCTAACCCTAACCCCTAGCCTAGCTAATGCTAGCCACCTAGCTAGAATTTGTAACATATCATACATTTTGCAAATTCTTAACATATTGTACTTTTCCATATTTGTGAAATATTGTATGTTTTGGATTTTTTTGTAATGTATAATACGAATTGTAATTCGTAACATATCAAATGAAATGAGTGATGGACATCCACAAATGAGTACAGCCCCAACCGGGACGCAAACCCTGGTCCAGTGACTGTCAAGCCAAGGCCTTTACCAGGGGAGGCAGGTAGCCTAGTGGTTAGAACGTTGGGCCCGTAACTGAGAGGTTGCTAGATCGTATCCCTGAGCTGACAAGGTAAAAATCTGTCGTTCTGCACCTGAACAAGGCAGTTAACCCACTGTTCCTAGGCTGTCATTGTAAATAAGAATTTGTTCTTAACTGACTTGCCTAGTTAAATAAAGGTTCAATTAAAAACAATTACGCCAGGGAAAGGGTTAGTGCAGTGTAACAGCCTTAAACCGTGCTTCTACACCTGCATTGCTTGCTGTTTGGGGTTTTAGGCTGGGTTTCTGTACAGCACTTTGAGATATTAGCTGATGTAAGAAGGGCTATATAGATACATTTGATTTGATTTAAACCAGCACCCAGTGAGCTCGTCAAGAGGTTCGGACCTCTTGGCGTTAAGGTGTTGGCTTGACAGTCACTGGACACGGGTTTAAGTCCCGGTTGGGGCTACGCCCCGATGGTTAAGGTGTTGGCTTGACAGTCACTGGACCTGGGTTTGAGTCCCGGTTGGGGCTACCCCCCGATGGTTAAGGTGTTGGCTTGACAGTCACTGGACCTGGGTTTGAGTCCCGGTTGGGGCTACCCCCCGATGGTTAAGGCGTTGGCTTGACAGTCACTGGACCTGGGTTTGAGTCCCGGTTGGGGCTACCCCCCGATGGTTAAGGCGTTGGCTTGACAGTCACTGGACCTGGGTTTGAGTCCCGGTTGGGGCTACCCCCCGATGGTTAAGGTGTTGGCTTGACAGTCACTGGACCTGGGTTTGAGTCCCGGTTGGGGCTACCCCCCGATGGTTAATGTGTTGGCTTGATAGTCACTGGACCTGGGTTTGAGTCCCGGTTGGGGCTACCCCCTGATGGTTAATGTGTTGGCTTGACAGTCACTGGACCTGGGTTTGAGTCCCGGTTGGGGCTACCCCCCGATGGTTAATGTGTTGGCTTGACAGTCACTGGACCTGGGTTTGAGCTACAATATCCTTCCATGGTTGGTTTCATTGATTCTCCTCTTAAACTGTCCCAAATTGAAGACATTTTAGCTACAACTTCAGAGTCCGTTGGAGAGGATCAGCTTGAGCTAAGTGAGGTGTAGATTCACTGATATACAAATTGTATTCCCTGCAAAATAATCGGCTTTGTGTGATTAAGATTCACAGAGCTACGCCTTCTCTGGCTTAGGTTGATACCGCATCAAACACTCACGCACAACCAGACATTGATTGGTTTGACTGATTGGAGACAGCTTGTGTCAGTTAAAGAACATTTCCTACTATTTTCTACCTGCAGTAAACCTAGTGGATAATGCTGGAAACACTGGTCAAAGAAAAAGCTCAACAAAAGCAACCCAAACAACTGTCCCTAAATGACAACTCATCTTCTGAATAAAGACATCACCCAGACGGTCACACATCAACAGTCATCCTACACCACGGCGCCATTAGTTTGGGGACTAAAAACATTTAATATTCCATCAAACAACGGTGTTTGACAATGAAGTCAAATGAAGGAGGATTTGATTCGATGACTATTTCTTTCCCCTTGTCAGAGAACATCCGTGATTATTGATGAGACTGGGTATTTTTCCTGTTTACCATTTCTGTCCCCCTGCCTCCCTGCTGTTTTCTCCCACACACACACACACACACACACACACACACACACACACACACACACACACACACACACACACACACACACACACACACACACACACACACACACACACACGCAGACACACACACACACACACACACACACACACACACACACGCAGACACACACACGCAGACACACACACGCAGACACACACACACACACACACACACGCAGACACACACACACACGCAGACACACACATACACGCAGACACACACACACACACACATGGTGGGTCTGAACAGATTCCTGTGTGGAGCTGGATCTGAGAGAGTTGTAATAACGCCATGCTGGGCCTCCTTTATGGGCAGTTAATGAAAAACCCCGAGACGCCGTAGCAGTTAGCGCCGTGCTGCGGCTCTCCTTCCCCCTGTATCCCACAGCGATGGATATTAAAAGTGTCTAATCAGTGTATAATCAGGCCGCTTCTATCAAAGAAGGGACTATGTGATGTGGGGAGAACAAAAAAGAGAAAAACCTCATCTCTTACTATCCCTTTCCTCTGTACTTCTTAAGCTTGAATTCAAAAGAGGTCAAACATTATTTTTTTATTTTTTTTTGCAAGACGGTTCGACTGTGCTTTGTGTAAAATGGAGATCCGTGCGCTGCTGCATAACAGAAAAACAGGTCAGTGTTTTTCCCACTTTCTGTATAATCCTTTTTCGATAACGCAATTCAGAAGGACTGTCCCTTTTGTATTCTGTATTCTTCTTCTTTCGATCATCATCCAAAAGTCCTATATGGGCTCTGGTCAATAGCAGTGCATTGTATAGGGAATAGGGTGTCATTAGAGATGTATCTCTTTTCTTATTGGAGAAATGACAGAAATGATGGGATCAGAAATTATAAGAAGCAACTGGGCTCAAATGAATGAAGCACCCTGTAGATAATGGCTCTGACCCCCAGACACAGAGGTTAGGGACTAGCCAGAGGGATAGTCCAATTTCATTTATGGCTGATGCTTGCCCTTGGGCAGAATTCTTTACATCTATAGATCCGTGATATTTCTTCCCTCACCCCACCCGGAGAAGAAAGCATTGTGTTTGAGCACTGAGCAGTGATTGCCAATATCATTCTGCTGTTGTGTAGCCGTGTACAATCTGGAACTGCGGGTATATGACAGAGAGCTGTACCTCGCAGCAATACACATTTCTACCAGCCACCCCCCAAAGTAACCAGCTGAGAATATCCTCCCTGTTGGTCAAACCACGGCTGCTAAAACTGTAATATCCGTTATGCATACGAGGAAGGAACAAAACGTACGTTTCTTGTCAATCTAAGCGTTGTTATGGAAAGAGACAGAATAGGACGAGAACACGGGCCAGCTACTAATAGGTACTGACTATGTCAAGGTTAAGTATATCAACGCTGTGGTGATGACAGGGAATGTAAAAATCATTTGTTCTCTGTCCCCTGCAACAGGCCCGTGAGCACGTAATCTATTCAATTAGAGTGGACGGAAATAATTACAAGTCTTGCTAAACATACATTTATTGAACAAGAGTTGCATCGATTTAATTACCGTCGTGCAGAGAAGCAAAACGAGCAATCGCAGATCCACCACAGAAGAAATGATGCACTTTGCCACACACAGAGAGAGAGAGAGAGAGTGGGTATGAGAGAGAGAGAGATAGAGAGAGAGAGATCACATGTGGGTATGAGAGAAATCACATGTGGGTATGAGAGAAATCACATGTGGGTATGAGAGAAATGAGAGAGAGGGTATTAGAGAGAGTGGATATGAGAGAGAGAGTGGGTATGAGAGAGAGAGAGAGAGAGAGAGAGAGAGGGCATGAGAGAGAGAGAGAGAGTGGGTATGAGAGAGAGAGAGAGAGAGTGGGTATGAGAGAGAGAGAGAGTGGGTATGAGAGAAATGAGAGAGAGGGTATTAGAGAGAGTGGGTTTGAGAGAGAGAGTGGGTATGAGAGAGAGAGAGAGAGAGAGAGAGAGAGAGAGAGGGCATGAGAGAGAGAGAGAGAGTGGGTATGAGAGAGAGAGAGAGAGAGTGGGTATGAGAGAGAGAGAGAGAGAGTGGGTATGAGAGAAATGAGAGAGGGTATTAGAGAGAGGGGTATGAGAGAGAGAGTGGGTATGAGAGAGAGAGAGAGAGAGAGAGGCATGAGAGAGAGAGAGAGAGTGGGTATGAGAGAGAGAGAGAGAGTGGGTATGAGAGAGAGAGAGAGAGAGAGAGAGAGTGGGTATGAGAGAGAGTGGGTATGAGAGAAAGGAGAGAGAGTGGGTATGAGAGAGAGAGAGAGGGTATTAGAGAGAGAGAGAGAGAGGGTATGAGAGAGGGATAGGGGTATTAGAGAGAGAGAGGGTATGAGAGAGAGAGGGAGAGTGGGTATGAGAGAGAGAGAGAGGGGGGTATTAAGAGAGAGAGTGGGTATGAGAGAGAGAGAAAGAGAGGGTATGAGAGAGAGAGAGAAAGAGGCTATAAGAGAGAGAGAGAAAGAGAGGGTATGAGAGAGAGAGAGAGAGAGAGAGTGGGTATTAGAGAGGGTATGAGAGAGAGAGAGAGAGAGAGAGAGAGAGAGAGGGTATGAGAGAGAGTGAGTATTAGAGAGAGAGAGAGTGGTTATTAGAGAGAGAGAGAGAGTGGGTATTAGCGAGAGAGAGAGAGGGGGTATGAGAGAGAGAGTGAGTGGGTATGAGAGAGAGAGAGAGAGAGGGTATGAGAGAGAGTGGGTATTAGAGAGAGAGAGAGTGGGTATGAGAGAGAGAGAGAGAGTGGGTATGAGAGAGAGTTAACATAAAAATGATGGTGGAAAATAAGTATTTAGACCTACAGAAAACGTTTGACGTCTGTCATTGCCAACAAAGGGTATATAACAAAGTATTGAGATACTTTTGTTATTGACCAAATACTTATTTTCCACCATAATTTGCAAATAAATTCATTAAAAATCCTACAATGTGATTTCTGTCATAGTTGAAGTGTACCTATAATGAAAATTACAGGCCTCTCTCATCTTTTTAAGTTGGAGAACTTGCACAATTGGTGGCTGACTAAATACTTTTTTGCCCCACTGTATATATATATATTTAAAAAATATATATATATATATATAATATGACATTTGTAATGTCTTTATTGTGTTGACACTTCTGTATGTGTAATGTTTACTGTTAATTTTTATTGTTTATTTCACTTTTGTATATTATCTACCTCACCTGCTTTGGCAATGTTAACACATGTTTCCCATGCCAATAAAGCCCCTTGAATTGAATTGAGAAAGAGAGGGTATTAGAGAGAGAGAGAGAGAGAGAGAGAGAGATTGTGTGCATGTTTGCCTATGCTTACTCTACAGTGTGTGTGTGTGTGTGTGTGTGTGTGTGTGTGTGTGTGTCCTTGCACACATTATAGTCTTGAAGTATTCAACTTGTAAAACAAAAGCAACACGCTGCCTACATGCTGCCAGTGCTCGAGGCAACAGTTCGTCCTGAGAGGCACCTGCGTCCATCTCAGCATGCTTACCTTAGGGACAATTCCTTGTCCTTTAGACAGAATGCACCCGTTTCTCCATCTGGAAGTTTCATTCAAATCGTGCACGGTGGGGGGTTTGGGGGGGGGGGGGGGGGTTAGCATTTTTCAACAACCTGAAACAGCTTTTTCCTGCAGTCTAGAGTCATAATCATTGTATATGTACAGTGGGGCAAAAAAGTATTTAGTCAGCCATCAATTGTGCAAGTTCTCCCACTTAAAAGATGAGAGAGACCTGTAATTTTCATCATAGGTACACTTCAACTATGTATATTGTTCGAAATAGGTTATCTACGCATACTTCTTTCCCTGTTCTATTGTCATTTGAATTAATGAATCACATTGATTCTTTAAGAACCTTTTCCCTACCTTAGATTAGTACAACTGTCACACTGTTATATAGTATTATAACCCAATAATGAAATACGTTGGAGTATTTTCTAAAGTCTATCAACCTTGTCAGCAGGCAGCTGAGATAGTTAGACAAGCTACTCTAGCTTGAAATGGCTTGGTAGCTAGTTAGGAAGTTGAGAGATTGGGAACCTATCTAGCTGACTAGCTAATGCCAACTTCATAACATTGCTTGGTGGCTAGTATACAACAAAACATGTTTGAAAACTCTTTGCCCGGTCCAACTGACAGATCGTTTTTATAAATTATTATGATAAAGCTTCAAATGAAGTTTAGTAATTCATTTAAAGGAGCAATATGCGGAAATAGCTCCGCCATTTTGTGGTTGCTAAAATTCTATTAGTTTCCCTAATTTCAGTTCATGTGACAAAACAAGCAGTGTAGAGAGTCATTGTATCATCTAAACTGCTGTGAAATATTTTTTCCAGCACCAAAAATATAGTATTTTCAGCTGTTTGAAGCTGAAACCGTAAGTAAAAGATGCAAAAACAAAACTTAAGAACGGGAAGAATAGAAATAGCGCACATAGAACAGATCTACTGCTTCTTAGACTTGCT